>NW_001884563.1:689679-698641 GCF_000146915.1 Parastagonospora nodorum SN15 | reverse complement strand
AGCCAGTACTTGGTGTCGGCGGTCGAGCGCGACGCATCTGCCGTTGCTGTCCGACGCCCTGGGGATAGTACTGCTGAGAATGTGCTGAGCAAGGTATGGCGTAATCATTTTCCCTATTTGCTTGGATTTCCGCTCGTCGAGGTGCTCAGCCGCGGCGTCGCCGTGGGTATGTCGGGTGCGCTCAGACAGCCCCTGCGTGGTCGTGGCGCGTGCATCAGGGCAGCGTGGTGGTCGGTGGTTGAAGTAGTCGCAGCGTCAGTCAAGAGGCCCGAAGACATGGTCTGTGTCTTCCAGGACATTCTGCTCTGCTTTGGGGTACCGGGCAGAGCGGGAGGGAAGTCGCGATCGGTTGCGACATCGATGGTGTGCGTGGTATGAGTGGCCATGTCGGGCGGCAGGTACGTATCACCGTGCTGTATTACACGGGACCCAGCAGGACCTAAGACGGCGCAGATTGGCGCAGACGACTCATTCCCAAGGTGCGGTGAGACTCGAGCTCGTTGCGAATAATGCGGCAATAGCACGCGATGCCCAGGATTATCGCTTGCGAAGCCACTACCGGTCGGTGGGGGGAGTGGCGTGCGGGCAGCTCAGACTGGTAGGATGATGGATGCAGAGGAGAGATTGCCCGTTGCGCAAGATGGCGACAGTCAGCCGGCGACGATGTTGCTTTTGAACGGGCGCGTGGGGGGATCCAAGATGCGTTCTCAGGCGATTCGGGTGGTCGCTTGGTCGCCGCCCTCCCGAAGTTTGGCGATGGCGCAATGCTCTGAGCAGCACGCAATCGCTCGCAATCAGAACGGGCCGGCTCTCCTCGCTGCAGAACCATTCTTTTGCCCACCAGCACGTGATCTGAACTTGGGTATAGCGACTTTTGCAGCATCTGAATTTCTGTTAGTCATGCCGACCCTCTGCTGCATCATCGTTCTCTCGAGCATGTGTTCCTGCAGTCTCGCTGAAAGTGGGTCCAGACCCTGGATGCCAAGCTCTATTCTAGCCTTACCTAGCTCCGTATGGGGGAAGCAACCTCACAATCCACCATCTGAGCTTCACAACGACACGACAGCCTGGCCATCTTTATAACCAAGTACGCGCTTCGTGATAGCCCTACTGATACCTGCCATGAACTGTATATCTTCTTTACAAGATAGATCTGTCGTGCTGTTGGACACACCTTGGTATCTACTTAGAACTGCTTGACCATCTCTCGCTTCTGCCTACTCCATACTTGCGAGCTCAGCATGGCATCGCAGCCTTCGCCCACATCCTCGACCAGTAGCGTTGGCTCGAGGAGGTCCATTGACCAGAATGGCCCGCCAACACTGGAAGATCTCGTGAAGCACTTCGTCGCGTCCAAGCGCTCACTGAACACGCAGACGGTGCTCTGGCGCGCCAATGACATTGTCAACACAGCTCGCCAGCTGCTCGAGGAGAATGCAGTGCTTGCTGCCAAGAACACGTCGATACGTAACCTTGTAGAACAACAGGTAGATGCACTCGAGGCTGTCCGTCGTGGCATAGATGTGTTTGACGCCGAAATCACAGTTGAGTTCAAGGTATGCTATCCCTCCTGTTCCTATGATTTCACTAAGCATGGCCAGCAACTATTGCATGACGTAGACACTTCCTTTACGGGTCTCAACGCTACCCTCGCCGTGCTCCGCGATACGCCCATCGAAGCCGCGCTGCAACCTCCGGGGCACGCCGCAGAAGCACCTCTACGACTTCATCGACAGCGCCACCGTCTCCAATCTCGAAGGCACCCTGCGCGCCTGCATTGACCGCTACAATGCAGCGCATCGCATCCTCGATGAAAGCAACGATGCCTTCGATACCTCCCTCGACAACCTGCACACCTCCATTGAGAACGTACCGCTGACACCTGCAAGCGCATCGCTGCCGAGTCCCATACCGAGCCTGTACCAGGATCTAGAAGCACATGCAAAGGAGGCTGCACAGGCCTTCCAGTCGCTTGTCCAGCACTACGATCTGTGTGTGACTGCCCTTCGGCATACCGAAGGCGGCTCTGCGGCGGCAACCGAGGCCACAGGCGATGCTCCGACTCACTCCACTGACGAGTTTGCTGCACCGCCCGAGCCCATGAGCGAAGCTGAGCGGCAGGAAATGGTTGCTGTCTTGGTCAACGACGCACACGAGGTCAACGATGTCGTCACTGAAATCAGGGAGCGTGGATCTGAAATGACCTTCCTCCTCACCCAGATCGAGAACCATATCAACCATCTCCGTAACGAAGCCTCGGGCCTCTCAAGCATACTCAAAATGATCTCGCAGATCACGGGCGAGGTCAAGACACACATTACCACATCGCGATCATTCCACGCATTGTGGCTCCAAGACACCCGGCCCACTCTCGTCACCGGCATCGAGGAGTGGGAGAACCAGCGCGACTTTTACGAACGCTTCGATCTCGCATATGCAGAGTTGCTGGTTGAAATATCGTCGCGCCCGAAGAAGACACGAGAGGGCGAAAAGAAAGGCAGAAGATGCACAGAGGGAGCTTGACAGGCTCTACGCCGAAGATGAGCGTGCGAGGGACCAATTTACGCTCGCGCAGGGCGATTTTCTGCCTCTAGATATTTGGCCTGGCCTGAGAGATCCTCCGCGCCGCTACGAGGTCAAGGCTGTTGTAACAGAGCCGAACGAGGGACGAAGCTGAAGCCCGAAGCTTGGGCGGAAGCAGTTGTAAAGAGCATACCGCAGCTTGGTAGGAATGTGGTCGAGCGCGCGCTCACGAGGGTGAAGCGCCGGATGTAGATGCATGGACCACCAATGCTGCATCACGCTACTTATCGCTACGGACCGAGTCGCAAACTCCATAGCCAAGGCCCAAGACTGTTGAATTTGGCCCCCAATCGCGGACATCAGCACTTGCCTAGGAGCACAAAGGTTCCAATGCGAAAACGCGAACCCCTGCCCAAGGATGACCAGCTACTGGGTCGCTTGCTCCAATCACAATCAGATCCGACCAAGTCACATCCGAAATGGGCTACTAGCGTGAGGCTGGCCTCGTTTACCGTATTGCGCCCAGCTGTGACAACTCGGAGCGTCGACGATCACAGCTGAATAATGCTAAAGCTAGAGGATCTTGGACGCCTTGGGAACCTCCCACTGTAGGGGCGAAGTTATGTAGATGGGATGCCGCCCACATCCTCAATCTCCGGTTTGGAGCCTCGCACAACAAGAACTTTGCTGTCCACCATGCGCACATCCATATGCCTGCTATTCCTCACGTCTCTCACATCCGCCCTTGAAGTTTCTCCCGACTCCCCATGTTCACCAAAATGCATCGATGATCCGCGCACTGGCAACGCGTCCTCCCGAGACGACTCCCTGACGTTCAACCGCGACTTGTTCTGTTTTGATTGGGAAATTTCGGGTGCCAATAGCACTCAAAGTGGGCTGAAGTTCAGGGACTGCAACAATTGTCTAAAGAGCAGTGGATATACAGAAACCACTTGGAACGAGAGGGACGTGGGGTGGTTCTTGTGTACGCATATTTCCTTTGGGCGACCCTGGAATCGCCTCTCATACACAGGATTGTGTCTAACACCACTACAGTCAATAATCGCGGCGTCATTGACTGGTGTCTCTTTGGCCGCTTCGGAGAAGAAACTAATAAGGACATATCCGCTTCCCCGATCTATACCGCATGCAACAACAGATGCACCAAACTCTATACAGCAGCCGATTATATGGTCAAGAGCGCGCCAAGTAGCTACAACTTTTGTGATACCGCTGGGAACTTTACCCAGGATGCAGAGTCATGTTTAGACTGTCTGTACGAGACTCCAGGGCTGACCACGCTGGGTAACGGTACGTTCTACGGCCAACGTTATTATTTTCCGCGCATCTGACAGCGGAATGCAAATAGTACTTGCCACGGTAGTCGATATGTGCAAACAGAAACCAGGGAAAACTTACAATTCCCCAAGTAACCAAGACATTTACGCACCGACCAAGCTCATGCTGTCAAGCCCTGAAGCGTCACAGTCGAATTCGCTCACGTCTACACCCACGTCTGTACCCACTTCTTCGTCCTCCTCTACCTCCTCACCGCAAGCCAGCAGCTCCGGTGGTTTGTCGAAAGGGGCCTTGGCGGGTATTATAGTTGGCGCGCTCCTCGGTGCTGCATTGCTCCTCGCCAGCGCGCTGTTACTTTTAAGACGCAAGAAGAACCAGCGAAAGGGAGCTGTAGTTGAGACGTCATATACCCCTGTGCGTGGACAGCAGAAAGTTCTGCACGAGATGGATGTGGACCACGTGGCGCAGTACGACCCGGCGGAGCTGCCAGCACATGGAAAAGTTGAGATGCCGACTGAGAGTGGAAATAACGGGGATCGGAGATTCTGAGGGATGATAATCTGGGGACCGAACGCTGGTAGTTTGAAAATGGATGAAGCGATGTATGTCTGAAGCATGTTCTCGACAATGGGATTCGACCTTTGGGCTTGCTACTGCCGCGATATGGATACACTCCGCTGAAATGCCGATATTTCGTCCTGGCCCTGGATTGAGGTGATCATGGATAGTAATCTGGAGTGAGTTCACCGCCAGGAGCTCCTTCTCCGAAACGTCGAGATGAAAGAATTATTCGCCATTTTTCCTTGTACTGCCTGCTATTTACAGTCCAAGCGCAGAGCTAATACCCTCAGTAAGGTTTGCCAAAATCTTCGATCCACCAACAGTGGCTATCAATACATCCTTATACGAATCCCTACTGGTTGTTAGTTTTCAATCGCAACCACAGCAAACACAACCACACTTACGTCCAAAACCCTGACCCCTTCAGCAAACGGCTCCGGGCTCGAAGCAGACAGCTCCCCAATCATAATTCCCAAACTCGCCAGCGTGATCGGCGCCGGACTCGGCCTCCATCCCTGCGCATACGGCAACTTCTCCTGCTCGAAGAACGTCCTCACGTACTCGACCTTCGCCTTGCCGGATATCGGATCCGCCATGCCCTGCAAATACAACGCGTTCTCCCCATAACTCAACACCGCCTCGCGAATCCCATACACAAACTCCTTGTTCTTGCTCACACTGTCCTGGTACCGCGCGAACTTGGCCTGTGCGGCCGTCGGTATATCGGTTAGCGTCTTGCCGCTGAAGAAGGAGATGTACTGCTGCCAGTTGGGGTTGTAGAAGGGCTGGGGATTGCCGAGCGCGGCGTCCTGTCGGGATATCGACGCGTCGTGCTCTATAGGGAAGTTGTGCATGTTTAAATCGTCGAGGTCGAAGGAGCCGCCGAGGGGGAAGGGGGAGGAGAGGAGGCCGGCGGCGCCGATGGCGGTCGTGAAGTCTGCGCCGATGTTCATGCCTTCGGCGAGGCCTTTGATGAGATGTGAGGATGGTCATTTTCTTGCCGTCGTGAGTGGATGAAACCGTGGTTAGCAAGGGCCTAGGGGAGGTTAGACATGGGGTTTTTGAAGGGGGCATGGGTGAAGTACTGTTTAGAGCTGGACATGGCGAGCGCACATCGCCAGTGCCTGGAGGATGGAAATCCGTAAATCGCGGGTCGTTATCCGCAGCGGGCTTCAAGCTTGACAGTAGCGTAGCTATATCCAGCGGCAGTCCCAGCAGCGATTGAGCTGAGACTGCACTCGCGCCTAGCAGCACAGAAGCGAGAGAGAAACGCATATCTTAACAACAGAATGAATGGCTACAAAGAGCAGTATACACCTCAAACAAAAAGGATCCCCCCCGGGCCCTTTAAACTCATAAACTACCCAATCCGCACCTCCCCAATACAATGACACCTCGACGACGAATCGCCCAATTCTTAGATCTCCCGCCGCCGTCTTCCCTGTGTGGTGGTAAGATCTACACATCGTGGTGTAGATCACTCGCGAAGCGGGTAAGGCGCAACGCCACATCTGTCCACCGGGCACGTCGATCTGACCGGCGTAGCGCGAACCAGGATTTGGGATTTGGAAAGGTCGGCGATTTGCGCGTGGGTTAGCGTGCGATGGGGACGTCATGGGCGGGGTGCCGCGGTATGTTTGGGATTGGTCGGATGGAAGTGGTCGTCAGTTCAGTTCTGCTGGAGTGTTCCGTTTTGTAGGGTTTTTTGGACAGAGAAATAAATCTAAGGTTTGAAGGTTGCAGACTAGACGTTGAGCGCCAGATTTGAATGAAGCATCTGCGCATCGTCTTAGCAGCGATGTCCTGAACCCGCTTCGGATATTCGATCCAAGCGTTAAGCAATTAATTGTATCGGAACACCTTGCCTTGCTTTGCTTAAGCTAGGCTAGGATACCGGCACCAGGCGCAGCAACGAATCGTGCGCGCTGTACCTTATACTCCTAAGGACCATAGAGCAGTTGAGTCAAGCTGTCCAACTTGAAGGTTTTTCCTAGCTCCTCGTAACGCACTAACCAGCCATCAGGTTTATTCAGGCTTGTATATAAGATGACAGTCGCTCTCGAATAGTAGATTGAATTCAAACGAACGCGCACGAATCATTGCGGTACCTGGTGCTGGAGCTTATCGCATGCTTGCCTTATTGTCCAGAGAGTGATGTACATCTATCGTCCGAAGTACTTCAACTCAACCCTCCTCGCGATCGCGTAACTAGTAAAAGCAAACGCGAAACCCAGCTCAAACCCAATATCACCTCCAAAAGGTGCTTCGCCGGCTTTCCGCGCTATCGGACTAACGAACCACACTTGACTCATGCCCAGTACCATGCCCGCGATACCGCAACAGAATGCGAAAACGGCTGCGATTCCCGGTGGAAGTAGCGAAGCCTGGTCGTAAATGGCCGGGTCGTATGCTGCCATCGTGCGCTTATACAGGAAGTGGTCGCAAAGGGCGATACCTTCGTAGATTGCGAGCCAATAGCCTAGGAAATTGAGTTACTTGAGCAGCAGTAATGAGTTATAGAAAGCTTACCGATGAAGTTCATGAAATTCTCGAGCACATCTTCAAAGTGCGTGTAACCAGGTATGGCGATTGCGATGTAGACTGCTGTACCAACTGCTGTCCATATGAATCGAGGTACGTGTTGTGTGACGCGTCCGCCTAAGACCTGAACAGTCAGACCGACTGAGTAGATGTTTGGGCAGTTGCTGGCGACGAGGCTTAAGGCGAGAATGATTAAGCAGAATTTGCCAAAGCCCCCGAGTGGCTCAAAGAGTACGGCAGCTAGTATGCCTCCTGTTTTTGATTCTTCATATGCATGTGCATACTTATTGTCGCCGTCGTTTATCGTGGTGGCGGTCATGATCGCGATGCCTAGCATTTCAGTGAAGAGGAGTGGGACGATAAGCCCGACCCAGACTGCGAAGAACACCTTTGTTCTGGACTGGCTACTGGGCTGGTACACCGTGTAGTCCGCCGCATAGCTCGCCCACCCTGTTGAGAAGCCGTACACGACACTTCCAAAGCTAAGCGCACTTCCGAGCTCACTGGTACCGACACCCATCGGGATATTGACAAAGGCTCCAGAGTGAGCAAAGACGCCGAGGACGATGATGAAGACGATTGTTGTCGGAATCCAGGACCAGAATTCGTATGCATGCACAATCTTGTAACCAAAGACAGTCACGACCAAAGTGCAGAAAGAGATGATGAGGACACCAGCAAAGCCAGGTACATCGTTGTTCACGGCATTGATCAGCTGGGCGCCTACAATGGAGTTAATGGAGGACCACCCGAGACAGGCAAGGATGTTGAAGACAGCAATGATCTTGACTCCATGCCAACCGAACCAGAACCTCGAAAGGACCATTTGACGCAATCCAAACCGAGGCCCGAAGGTAGAGAAGTAACACACTGGGATGACTCCGAGAAGGTTAAAGAACAAGCATACGAGGCAGGCGTCGATAAATCCAAGGTAGAACACCCTCTGCGCGAGAAGCCCGATCGCGAAAGAAGAAACCACCATGTTGGCAGAAAGCCACTATGGCTTGAATTAATGCCGCACATTGTCGGGATAGGATAGACCCTACGCACCATGGTCCCGACATTGAGAAGCGAATTGTCGTATCTCTCGTTCTCCGGCACTCTTTCTATGCCTCTCTGCTCTACATGGAATCGTCCAGCAAGCCGTTGAACTTTGGCGTACAGGCTCTCGTCCTGCACAAATGTTTCCCCAGGTACCGCGCCTCCGTCGACATCAGATCCATTGCGCATTGCCTCTATCTCTACATCATTATCGTAAGACTTGGGGAAAGACATTTTTCATGTCTCGTATTCCTTTAGAAACTGTGAGGGTGGGAATGGGCCCAAGGGTGGGGGCACGGCAATCTGGATGTTCCCGCGATTGCTTCGAATGCAAGCAAACGAGACTGAGATGCACAAAAGTGTAGTAGACGACAGAAGGCCGCCGCATCATTCTTAAATACAGCTGCATGGTGATGGGTCTCGATCTACCGTCCGCCCCTTGTAATGTGGATGGAGTCAGCCAACAATCTGCAAGCGGAGAAAGCGTGACGAGTCGTGATAACAGCACACATCACATCAAACTTTAGCCAAAGTACTCGTGGCGACGTGCCCAAAAGTACTCGTGGCACGTGTGCGTCTTGCATGCTTGCCTTATGTAGTGCAGCTCGTAGGTGTCTTGTCCGCCGCATAGACTTAGGTAGGGTGCAGCAATGCCACTTTCGGTACCTGATTTAGGTATCTCGGGGAATAGCGGGGTCGCAACGGTGCAACCTTAGAACGCCCGTCAGAGATAAGAAGCAGCGACGCAACCAGTGGTGCAGGAGCGAGAAAAAAGCGTCGCAACTGTCCTAGCCTAAAGGCTTGTTTGGCGTTCCCGCTCGATCCGCCCATTTCAGCGCTGCTGGGGCCGGCTACCGATGACCTTGAAGTGACCCGGCTCACTACATGCTCTTGTCAGCAGTACAGTCATACTCGACAAAGTCGACGAGTTGTGTCTTCTCGAGAGAGGCAAGGCAGTGCATCTCCCTACACACTCCGGAGACTGGAAGCTGAAGAC
>NW_001884563.1:673933-689579 GCF_000146915.1 Parastagonospora nodorum SN15 | reverse complement strand
CCGGGTTCGCTTCCCAGATGAAGCCCATACTGCTATATCCAGTTTGGAAGAAGGTCATATTCGGCCTCTGAGGTTGCTCCCAGGTCCTGAAGACTTGCCGATCCGCTGTAGCCTTGTCGCCTTCAACCCCTTCGGCACCAGCGCACGATCTGATTACGAAGCCATATCCTACGTCTAGGGAGATGTCAATCAGACCGAGGATATCAAATGTGAAGGAGCCCACCTACAGGTCAACATCAATCTTGTAGAGGCTCTTCGCCATTTTCCGATGCTTGGGCGTAATGCCGTATGAGTGGACGGCATCTGCATCAACCAGAACGACACTCTAGAGCGGGCACAGCAATTTCCGCTCATGAGATTGATCTACTGGCAAGCACATCGTGTTCTCATCCGGCTGAGTCCTGACAACATCGAGTTGGAGCCATTTGCATTACAAGCAGCCATGCATCTAGCCAAGAGCCTGACTTCCTCTTGCCCTGAATATAACGGCCGGGGACTGGAGCGCCCTTCGTCGTATATTGCGTTCGAAATGGTTCTCCCGAGTATGGGTTGTCCAAGAGCTAGGCCTTGCCCGTCAAGCAATTTCCCATTACGGTCCTGTATCGTTTGATGCGGAATCTCTACGCGAAGGCATGATCTATCGCATGTTGGTCCCGTGTTAACGAAATGTATTCACCCGGCCACTCTCCAGCAGTTGGCATCAGCAGTTCGTCAGCCAGCTGTTTTTGTCGGCAGAACTTTGGATCCAACGATTTAAACGGCCAGGCTTCGCGCAAATAGGACATATGCTGGGTGTAAAGGTATACTTCGTCTGTGTCGTGCCCATCTAGCTGTTTGATATAAGGTAGATGACGTAGGAGATCGATTACGTCCTCTGATCGACGGAAAGCACAGAGGACGTCAACAGCAAGCTTTTCATCGCTCCAGCCTTCATCTGGAGGGTAGAGGACTTCTGCAGGATCGAAGTAGGCTGCTTTCACCAAAAGCTCATAGTGTCGCTTGATACAATTCACCACACACATCCCGATCATAGGACATTCTTGGTGTTGCGGACAATTGCAACCCGTGAGGATTGTGGTGGACTGCGGAAGACCTATTGTGCGGACAGTAGCGGGGCATTGAGGCACAGTCCGTACTAGAACTAATACTGTAAACTGCGCTAAGCCTACAAAAGCTTTCTGTGAGTCGTAAATCAGCGAGCTCAATGATACAATTATTACGGATTTAGATACTATCTGATGGGTTCAGTTTACGCTTTCTGGAGCAGAATTGAAAGAATACCCTCTTTCTGGAAGGAGATATCTTGTCCCGAGGCTTCGTTCACGTTGCTGTCATCGATGATCAATTCGAGACGCTGGAGTGAAGTAAAATGGGCGAGAAATGGCTGCAGATATTCGGAGTAGTGGACGCCATGGCTAAAGATAGACGAGCGGCTGACGTATCGGAGGAACTGAAGGCTTTCCTTCGTCTCGTGTGGTGATTTGTCGGGCAGAACCTGACAACTCGACGACAGTCTAAGCTCAAGCAAGTATGGTGACTTTGCGAGTATCCAGAGGAACTCTCGGCCACTCCAATCTAAAGTCTTGAGCTTCTGCAAGCCTGTAAACGGCGCGCAATGTGTGTCTCGGCTAGAGAATCTGGGAAATAGTGCACGGAGGCACTGGGGCATGAAATAAGCGTGTTCATCGGAAGAGTTGGGGGCGGCTTCGTAAAGTCGCAGACTTAGTCGCTTGAGTGAGTGTATTTGTTGGATCAAGGCGCCTGCAACAGTTGGTTCGGGCAGGGTCATGTCCAAGTTCGAAGTGAATGGCAAGCCACCGGGGAACACACTTGTAAATGGGATAGAGACAGCGATATTGCGATCAACAACATCCAGACTCGCCGTCTTGACTATGCCGCAAAGGTCTAGACGTGACGAGAGTGTTTTGTAGAGCATGTACAGCGCCTTGCTTCGTTGTCGTAGACGTGTGTGATGTCCTCGTCTGCCACCACGGGTTCCACCACGACCCCTGTAGTATCCAAGAAAACCGGGAATCCCCATTGGTATCATCTTGCTGGCTTAAAGACCTGCAGGGAACGGTTATAGTTGACGCTTCGGCGAGCCCCTCTCAGCAACTGGTATTGATTATGAGCAACAGCAGCAAGGGTCGCGACGATGGAGATGCACTGTTACAATTTCCAGAAGCTCAATAGGAAGCCGGCCGATGTAAGGTATGCGAAAACGGACTGAGCATGTACTTCGGGTCGATCGTGTCCAAGTCCGGCATCTACTCGGGGTCGAGTTGAGGAAGCACCATATTCGAAATGGTTGAGAGATCGAGGGGAAGAATAGATGTGGGTGCTGTATAAATAGTGGAAAGAAAACCAAGAGGGGGGGGGGGGGGGGGCTACAATATATTCAAAGGCGCGAAGCACATGGTAGAGGTGGAGATTTTACATCTTTCACATCTTTCACATCTTTCACATCTTTCACAATCCAATTTCCCTATTTTTCTCGACCCGCGAGGACCCAAATAAGGGAATCTCGAAAGAGCAAACTTTCCTGATTGTCCTGATTTTGACCTTATTGTCGATTGTGTCGAAGGACTTGTGCTTTGAAGTTAGTCGAATTGTGCTCTAGCGCAATCACAAACAGAATGGTCGAGTGTGGAGGGCTCACGGCGGGACTAGTCAACCAAAAGTTTGCTACGGCTTGACTCTCAATCAGCGAATAGTTCACGGTGTGCCATAGAGAAAACTCTCGGCGGAAAGATGTCGGTCAATGCGATGCGGTAACGGTTGAACATGGGCCTCGCTACATGTAGCACATGTTGGGCCACACCAAAATTTCAATATCATGACTGATCAAAAGACACCCAAGCAATGCTTCGAGGACCAGGCTGTCGTATCACTTGTACGAAGCGATGCAAAGCGCTCGAATGGAATGATAAAATGGTGTGCGCCAAAGGGGGCAAAGTCACAGAAGGCACCCATCTGAGTTTCAACGGGATCTCGCGGCTCAGCTACCTGGAAGGTGTCTCAGGCTCGAGAGGCATCAGATGACAGTCGAGTGCGCCGTGCTGTGAGGAATGAGGGTTGGAGACGGGCGCAGTCACACGGCAGTGCCGTGCGGGCGCTAGGAGGCGGAGTTTGCGAAGATATGATTGGCTGATCTCGGCAGTGGCTGTGCGGAAGGAGCGATTGGTGATGGTGGGGACAGCCAGCTAGGCATCCACGAAATGCACCTCTGAACATGCCACAGCACCCCTAGAGCCATGACGACGACCCGCAAGGCAGTCGCATTCACTATATTCTCATGTCCCCGCACACGCGCTCCGCCATAACACAGTAACCCGCCATCGTCTCGAGCCGCGCGACTGCGCGCATACATCTTCATCATGGAGACCATCAGCAGACTGACACAGCTGTATTCTGACACCAAGACGTCCTGCGATGCCGTCGTCGAGCAGGACACAAAGGACATGCAACCCGAAACAAATGACCTTCACCGGAAGTTCCGGATACAGAAGGACCGCCTGATTACGTGGGGCGTGGACTGGAGCGACAACTCCAAGGGAAAGCAGGGAGACATCGACGCGAGCGTGGACCAGGCAGGCCTCACAGAGACAGTAACAAGTGTGCTTGGGACCATCAGGGAGATATCAGATGAGGCTGAAAGGTTGCGGACTGGGGCGCCCGTGGGAAAGTCGCTGTCAGGAGAGAAGAGGAAGGCTGCATCTGATGCGCCCTCGTGGGCGGCCGCCGACAGGTCACGTTACGAGGACTTGATCAAGGACCTGACCACTTCCATCGACATCCTCTACGACCTCTCAAGAACACGACGGACACAGCGCATAGCTTCGCGCAACCCAAGCCCACACTCCAAAGCTGGCCTCGAAACACCGCGACCTGCACAATCGACGCCCGTATATTCCTCGGCAGCCTACAGTGCCTCAGATTTGACCTTGGTCAACCCTGCAACCTTCCCACTCAATGCACACACAAACTTCGCCGCTCGATCGAACCTGCCTCCGAAGCTGGACCAGTCAGATCTGATCCTACCCGAAGAAGAGCCTCCGCCATATGAGAGCGTTGGCGCATCTTCCAATCCGAGTGATTGGGTCGTCTCCGCACAAGAATCAGCTCCACCAACCCCTGGAACGACAGACGGTGGTCGCACTTTTTTTGACCCCAGTGCCGGCCGAATACCCAACAGAGGACCCGGCCTACCGTTTTACAGGAGTACCTCCACCTACTGACCGTCTTGAGCGCCTGCTCTCCATCCTCACCAAACTTGCCGGCAACCAGAACTTTCATGGCACTTTGAGGTGTCTCGGCTACTTCGAAGACACTCAGCAACCGCGCTTTGGTCTTGTATTTGAGCTGCCGACCTCTGTGTATTCTGGCCCCACTGACCTTCACAAGTCGGTCGAAGAGCTGCGGCCAGTCACACTGCTTAGCGTGCTCCAAACCGGGTCAAAGTCGTCGCACAATTCCAACAGTGCCACCCCGCCGCTCGAGGATCGCTTCCGTCTCGCCTTCACGCTCGCTCTGACCTTTAGCAAAATACATGGCGACAACTTTGTCCACAAAGATATCAACAGCAGCAACATTGTCGTCTTTCGCAAGTCGAAGCGTCAGTCTGCCAACACTAGAGCCTTGCAATACACACTTCGATCTCCAGTGATCTGCTCGTTCGACCTCTTCTCAGAGTACGACATCGAGCCGTCCAACACAATGCCGAAGCTCAACATCTACCGCCACCCAGACGACCCAAAATTCACTGGTGTCAAGGATGCGCCTTACGGTCCTCACTTCGACATGTACAGCCTTGGCTTGATCTTGCTCGAAATTGGACTGTGGCAGCCCCTGGGCGATTTGTGGAAGCCAAAGTACACCTTGAACGACTTCAAGCGCCGGATAGAAGATGTCTACATTCGTAAGCTTGCGTCCAAATGTGGCACTGCATACATGCAAGTCGTGCGTGATTGCTTCTGGGCAGCCGACAATGCCGAAGGTCTGCAGGACCCTTCGCAGCTCTACAACCGTGTCATCCTCCGACTACAGCGATGCTGCATGCTCGATGAGTCGGAATCCGGGTTCGACTTGAATGAGCTCAGGCCAGGCGTCACACCTATTCAGAGCGCGTCACCACTCAAGCGCAAGAGCGTCAGTCAACCGCAGAACATAAATGAGACACCCTCAAGTCCATCATATAGAAGTGCAAAGCGATGGGCCATGGAGAAGAGTTCGCAAGCTCTGGAGCGAACTAAGTCTTTGTCGAGATCATCGCCCAAGCAGTCTCAAGAAACTTTGTCCCGAGTGTCTTCACAACGCTCACAGCACTCCATCCGCAAGAGTATCTCCGAAAGTTTGCGTATGATGAGTCCGAAACAGGAAGAATGGGAAGACCGAGACCCCATGGAAGAATCAGGTTAGTACACATCATTGCAACTCATAACATTCTCGCTAACATCGCATTTAGGCACTCTTGTCGATACACCACCCAACTCGCAAGACCGTGGCGATGTAGCACCTCTATCGAATCAGCAAATCATCACTGCTGCAGCAACCATTCAGCGTGCATGGCGAGCATCACGTGCTGACTCATCCTTGCGGGAGGCAACGCTCAAAGGATACAAAGAAAAGATCACCGTCATCCAGAAGGCTTGGCGAGACAGCAAACAGAAGCGGTCAAACACCATCGAAGCGCTGCTTACCGACGGTATTCGTCACTGGCCGCAAGCCACGCTAGGCTATCCGACACCAGAGCCAGAGGTCCGCACTTACGAGCCAAGCAACAACTTTACCACGTCGTCTATCCATATCGAGACTGATATGGAGCCTGTCGCTCGTCCCAAGCTACGCCTCTTCCCTGCAACCTTTGCGCCTGATTTGGTTGAAACTTGGCACACGGCAATGTTGCCTCGACTTGAGCGCCTCATTGAGCGCGTACTCAAGGACTCCGACGAGACGATCAGTATCGACCTCGTTGCCATTGGCGACATGCAAGAAAAGGCCAGACCCACCATTTTCGTCACTTGCAGCAGTGTCGCAAAGGTGAAGGCCATCCTCGCCCGTCGGTTCCGCTACGATGAGAACAAATTTGATCTCAAGGTGCGCCGTGGTAAGCTTCGACGTTCAAAGATGAGTCGATCTTCTCGGAGGGTGCATCCTCCGCATCGCTCAATGATGAACACCGACAACTACAATGCCGACATGGCTGTCATCAATCCCTACCATCAACAGCGCCCACTTTGTGGAGCATCTATTGGTGCTTTCAACGGTGAGCATCTCCCACCAGTCTCTTACGGTGGAGTAATCCTGGTCGATGACGAGCCAGTTGGCATGACCGTGCATCACTTGCTAGATGCTCCATCTGACGATGAGAGCGAGGCTGGCGATGAATATTCAGCCTACCCAAAAGATCCGGTCTTGTCAAGCGCAAGTGGCAATAGCAATCCGTGGTTGATGGGCATGGGTGCTCAACCAGATCTTGAACTTGATTCTGAAGAGCCTGCAGCAATGTGGGATCTGGAGCTTTCGGACGATGAGGATATGAAGAGTGATGACGGGGATGACGCAGAGTCATTCGACCTCTCCGACTCAGAGTTCGACTCGGATGAGGAAAGCGTACCCGAGCTCATGAGCGACTCTACATTCTCGCGCGTTACAACCGGAGACATCGAAGGCATCCAGCCCGGCTCAAGACAAGACATCAAAATCACACAGCCAGCAATAGATGATGTAGACGAAGACTTCTTCCCCAACGAAGAAGATCGCGACGAAGAGCACCTCCTTTCCCACGAGCTCGGCCACGTGCACGCTTCATCTGGCATAAGACGCTGGAAGCGCGCTGGCATCGTCCACGAAATCGACTGGGCCCTTCTCAAGCTCAACGAAACCCGCATCCAACCCTACAATATATGCCAAGGAGGCCGCCGCTTCTGCTTTGGCGGCATGAAGCCCGACCAGCAAGCAATCGCCTCAAAACTCTCACAACCCGTCGACCGCCGGCACTACACCCCCGACGAAGACGAGTACCCCAACGGCGTCGCCAACGCTGACAACCTCGGCGGCATGAACGTGCACTGCTTCGGGCGCACCACGGGCCTGCAAGGCGGCATGATCAACCCAGCCATGTCCTCGGTGCGCATCTACCGCCGCAAGACCTTCTCGCGCAGCTGGTCCGTCGCGGGCGGCTTCGGCGTCGGCGGCGACTCTGGCGCCTGGATTGTGCAGAACGGCACTCACCAGGTCGTCGGCCACGTCCTAGCCTGGTGCCAGCGCAACCACATCGCATACCTTTGCCCGATGGAAGTCCTCCTCGAAGACATCAAACGCACGCTTGGCGCGAAACGTATATATCTGCCTGGCTCCGCGCAGCAGTCGCTTTATGCTACCAAATCCCGCAAGGTTTCCGTGAAAGCGGGCGAGCACTCGGGTGCGAGCACCGAGGTCGATGATATTGAGATTGGTGTACAGGGTCTCGGGATTGTGGACTCGGCGGTGGATATGCGCTCGACGCTTGGGACGGGGCCGCCGAGTGGAGGCGTGTGGATGCACAACGGGCGGATTAATTTTCCGAGCGCGGAGAGTGATAAGGAGAATGGTGGGGCGATGAGGAGTCGGATTATGAAGGTTAAGGAGGGGAGGGGAGGCGGGTTGGAGATGGCGGTTGTGCCGTAGATGAAGACCTTTGATACCCCCGGCTTTTTAGTACGTGTGGATTGAACATGCATATTCTTTCAGGTGGTCTTGGATGGTGTCAGTGAGTGATTGTGCGATGTGCTTTTGGTGCGATGTTGTGCAAGAGTGTCGTGTGGATGGAGTACGGTATGGCATGGTGATCGATCCACAGGGCCGATCTCTGATCCGAGGAACTCATGCTTAGTGCGAGCCTGTAGCATCGTAGGATCTAGCTGTAAAGCCACTTTGCGCATTGGGAGCAAGGGCTCAGACAGATCGTCGGGTGTCTCTGTAACCGGTGGGGAGACCGGAGGGAACTGCAGCGAGGCTGTGTGAGTCGATGCATCCTGTACAGGAGTGCCAGCATCCTCGCCCTCTTCTTCGAAGTCTAAACGATCATGTAGCACCCTGGTGACGTCCTCAGCGACGTTGATTTCGCGTTCGCTCTCAAGATCCTGCATGGCTTCATCCGGATCTCCGTCAGCCACACTTGATAGTATGACATCCGTTATCGTGACTGCATTACCGAACCCCGATGATGGAAGTGGGAACTCGGGATCGATTGACTGCGCCGATGGGAGGCCGTCATCTTCGCTCATCTGATCCAGTTCTTGCGCTTCATCCCTGGCAACGATAGGTAAGCCCGGAGGCGACAATGGCTCCAGGAGGGCTCGCGGAGCGCGATTTGATGGTAACCTGGAAGAGAAAAATGATCTCGGTATCGTTGAGCAAATCTGTATACACGCTAATTAGTTGTGGTTCATACAATAGCAAAATATCGTCGTAGATGAAACGCGTGGTATATTTGTGACAACTCCTAAAGAGCCAAAATACGTATTAAAGCATACCAACAGAGGCTCGAACCGGTGCTCCATGGAGTAACAAAAATGCCAAAAATATAGAAATTCGGGCGACTATTCGACCGGAGCCCAGGGCGAACCCCAGAGTCTACTCATTGATTGGGTCGGGGAATTCCTATGACAGATTCTTGATTTGATTAATGCATATCCTCTAAATTTGAGTTAGCGATGTTGCTATGAAAGATGTGTTTATTGTTTACGCGGGCGCGAAGTGAGTTAGGTTGTGCGGGTCAGGAAGCGAAGTGAGAAAGCAGGGCAAACCATCTAACAACCTGAAGGTATACACCACCAAATGCGGTGGTTTGAAAGGTATGGTATTAGTTTGGTATTAGTTTGATAGTGCTTAACGAATGCGCCCGATCTTTGTTAGATACTTAGAGCTTCGCGCTCTCTACCACCAATGCATTGCTTTGCGTCAATACCTCAACAGCCTCCCGTTCCATCCGCTTTGCTAGCTCTTCACATGTCGGGATATCGTGTATCAAGCCGGCACACATACCCAAGCTCCACACTCCCGCATTCACATCGCCCGTTTCGTACACACCCTGACCTCGCTTTCCACTCATCAAATGTGCCACGTCTTCGAACTTGACATCCTTCTTCTCCGCCTCAATCTTAACGACCTCAGTGCTGACGCTGTTCTTGTGCAGGCGGGTCGTGTTACGGAACTTGCGTAGACACAGTACTGTGTCGCTTTCTGTAGCGGCTACGATTGCTTCTTTGACGTTGTGGTGGATCGGCGACTCCACCGTGCACATCCATCTCGTGCCCATGTTGATACCTACAGCGCCGAGCGCAATAGCTGCCGCGAGCTGTTTTCCATTCGCGAAGCCACCTGACGCGAGGTACGGAATCTTCAATTGCTCTGCGCAAAGAGAAAGCAGGATCAGAGAAGTCGTGTCATATTCTCCCCCGTGTCCGGCACATTCGATGCCGTCAATCGAGATGCAGTCAACACCTAATTTCTCCGCCCTCAAGGCGTGCTTCAGCGTAACGCATTTATGGAAGACAATTACGCCGTTCTCTTTGAGAAACTTTAAGATCGGACTTGGGTCACCCGCTGTCTCCACGACCTTGATGCCCTCTTGAACAACCACTCGAGCGTATTCCATGTAATCTGGCGGGTTCATCATCGGCAGCAAGGTGATGTTGACACCAAACTGTACCGCGCTTGGCTTCAGCATCTTCTTTGTTTTGCGGATTTCATTCCGGAGAGCCTCTGGTGTAGGCTGTGTGAGCGCGGTAAGGAAACCAAGGGCTCCAGCGTTTGCTACTGCGCTTATCAATTCTGCTCTCCCAACCCACATCATCCCTCCTTGGACCAGTGGGACGCGCATTCCAAGCTTCTCCGTGAGCCAAGTCTTGATCGGCATCGTGTCGTTTGATTGTATCGTTGTTGTTGTAGGATGAAGGTGTTTCTGTGAAGGATGATAGGCGACACTAAGGAGCTCGAAGGGGTTTATTAACGACGGGAGTCGGCTATACCAATGTGCAGTTGTGGTGTTGAGGCTGATTCTGCCCATTCCGAGTCAGCGGTCATTGCCGAGGTTCCCCCCCTTTTGGCATTGCACGTGCCACTTTCCTTCACCCAGCCACCTTGAGACGCGAACGATTACCGCGTTCGTCTCACAACAGGTACCATAGTACTCACATAGAGGTGAACACATCAAGGTTGAAAAAAAATCTAGGTGTATACGCGGTGACGCTTGAGATTGGCTTAGACGGACGCAAGAGAACCTTTCTAGGTTGCCCTGACGTGCCTTTGATCGTGGTCTTGCGCGCAGTCTTACTTAAGGAAATTCCACGCGCCACCAGGCAGCGGCAAAATTCTTGTCCGCTCTACACATGCGCAAAGTGATCCAATAGTCTCTAAAAGCGCACTAATAAGTTAATAAAGAAACCTGAATATATTCAGTGCTATAAGATATCTTGTCCGGTCTTGCAAAAAGTTTTGAATATATTCAGGCTACCTCTTCACTCTTCTCGTTCGGTGAAGGCAGACAGGAATTTTGCTGGGGCCTGGTGGCGCCACAGGGTGGAACAATGCAGAAACAAGGACTTCACTTTGAGTAGTCTTTGTAAACGAGGCAGACGCTCCGAGTATAAATATTTATGAAATTGCTACTCGACTATGAGCGACTAAGTAGCAGCTCCTCGATGGTACCATATCACATCTGTAGTTACAAGAGGTATGCAGCGAAAATAATCGGCGCAGCAAAGAAAACTTCCGCGTTCTTCCGCACAGCAGCACCTGTGAACTGCGCTGGCGGAGGGGAAGTGGGTGCAGCTCCGCAGTTGCTTCCTGAGCATCCATACACGCCGGCCGAAGCATTCCATGTGAGCTGCATTGGATTAGACGAAGTGGGCGCAGCACTGCAGTTACCTCCCGAGCATGGGTACCCGTTGATCGAAGCAGTCCCTGTCTGCATGATCACAGCATTCCCTGGCGCTGAGGGAACTGGCCAGCTGTTGATGATGGTTGCATTATATCCATCGGCGACCGATGGCTTCGATGGTTTTGAGGGGGCGTCGACAGGCTTTGAGGGAGCATCAGCAGGCTTTGAGGGGGCATCAGCAGGTTTTGAAGGGCCATCCACAGGTTTTGAGGGACCATCGACGACAGGCTTCGGGTTGTTAGGTATCGCAGGAGTGACAGGGGTGGGCTCAGCCTGAGGTTTGTAATTAGGGACGGATGAAGCCTGCGCAGGATAGACCGAAGGCTGTTCAGGCTGAGCGGGCTGAGCGGGCTTTGCCGGAACATCAGCACAGGCTGTACAGATGGTAACCGTCACGGTGGATGGAGTAGCGCAGGCTTCGCAGTATTTTACTGTAGTGGTATACCCATGCGGTATACCTGTTGGCTTCGCCGTGCAACCGTCTTTGCATGTCTGCGTTACGGTTACTGCACTCGTCGTCAGGCCAGTGGAGCAAACATCTACGATGCGAGTCGCGTAAACAATCTTGGTCGGAACAGCCACCACTTTTGTTCCTGTTTTGACATCCGTAACATATGCAGTTGGTGTAGCCAAGTTCAGAGGGCAGTACTCGCCATCGCGGTCGCACTTGGTGATCGTCTGCACCGCAACTTCGGTGTAGATCTTGGTGATCGGCACGTAGCCGGACTGATGTGCCCAGGCTGGAGTGCGGCTGGGAGTGCGGCTGCTGTCGTAGCTGTCCTCATAGCTGTCCTCATAGCTGTCCTCATAGCTGTCATCGTAGCTATCATAGGCGGCTGAGCTACTAGGCCCGTGTGATCCATACGACTGACCGTAATGCACCGGGTACGAAGTGCGCGAAGGTCTAGACTTCAAAGTCTTAGTAGAAGCAGAGATTGCTGCATACACGGAGGTTGACTTGTAAGGACTGGTAGTCGTCATAATGCCAGGGCCCACGATAGAGCGTATTGAGCTTCTAGAGGATGCAGCATCTGATGTTGATGCGTCGATTGGATCAACAATACCAGTCGGATCAGAGGTGCCACTCGAGGAAGAGGTAGCACTTGAAGTAGAATCACCGCTCGATGCTAGCTCCGAAGACGCACCGTCCTGAGTAGAGGCCGAAGATGTAGAGACTCCCGTTTGGAGCGGATCAAACGTCAATGAGACTAACGACGAAGAAGCACTCTCGCTAGGGCTCATGGAGGCTACGGGAGTAGAAGAGGCGTCGAGAATTGACGATTCGATAGATCCAGAAGAGCTTTCGGGAACTGACGATGCGTTGGAAGTCACACCGGACACCGACGAAGCAGCTGGAGTCGAGGATATAACGATAGTCGAAGAGGCAACGGACGACGATGATACAGCAGGAGAAGAGGAGGCGGAGATTTGTGTACAGCCGTCTGGAATATTATCTTGTCGCTTTACGATAAAAGGTTCGTCCTTGAAAAAAGCTGGATAGTCCACGTCGCGGGTGTTAATGTTTGGTCCATCTATCTTGCGATCCGGAATATTGTTGAAAACATTCGTCACATCTGGGGTGTAGACCTTATTCTCTGATGGAAAGGTTCCGTTGACCATGTAGTTCTTGATTTGTTCATCTAACTCAGGCGAATAGTTGACGTTTGTGCAATGTTATGGTAATCTCATTAGTAATGCATGAGGGTTTCGTTTGGGTATCACTTACCCCGACACCTGAGCTAACAAGCACCCGGGCTCCTACAAAGCCTCTAGCTGAATTCTGTGCAGAAATGAGAGGTGTCACAGGATCGTACTGTGTGTTGACGAAGAGGATAGGGTTTTTCGTGCGGATGTTGCTGAACGGGGCTGTGAACTTCTCCTTGGCGTCATAAGCCCAGACGGAGCACGAAAACAGAATGTTTATTGCAATGTCACCTCCGTATTTGCTGGTCTTCTCGTATATCGCCAGCCAGCTTTTGTAGTTGGCTTCAGAGCCTATTGGCCTCTCTACAACATCACCACAGGTGATTCCAGTAAGGGCAAGGTCAGTATTGTTTTCAACGTAGTTCGGGGTCCAGTCCAACTGACGGCGCTCGACAGGGCCTGCATTGATGGTCCGAGGGTCTTTGTAAAAGCCGCTTAGTTTGGTTGCGAACTCTTTGTATGCTGTTGGACTGGGGAGGTATAGTATTGGCTGAAATGCGTCTCGAACCGTCTTGGCCTGGTCGTACCCAACTTTTGACAGGAAAGCATCGAAAGTGTCCAGTAGTTGTTGACCAGTTTTGCCAGCTTCTGCAACGTCACAATTGGCAGGATCAGCGGCGGCACATAGCTCAAAAAAACGAGCGACAGCGCGGTCGTAATCGGTGGAACCTTCTTCTCCTCTAAGCGACACTGTCAGTGGGTCGATCAAGTATCGCCAGCTTCGACTTACAGTCCGCGATAGTAGTCGTTAGGGTTGATATTGCCATCAAGAAGGACCCTATCAACCTTATTCGGAAACATGGCCGCCACAGTCGCGCCCAAGAGCGTGCCATAAGAGTAACCCCAGTATCTGATTAAACCGTCTTCACCAATGGCTTCCGCGATCGCGTTGATGTCTCTTGCAACAAATGCAGTTCCGATCAAGGTGGAGTACTCCGCTTTGGCACAAGCATCAGACTGATTCGTGTTGTATGCGAAGGTAGCCGCAAGACCTTCGTCCGTATTGTACGAGCCGGCACTGTCAGCGATCTTTGGGCAAGTGTATGGTGTGGTCAGACCAACACCACGAGGATCGAAACTGATGATGTGGAAGCTGTTGCCCACAACGTCTTGATAACCGGCCGTGCCATTTATGAATTGCTTGATGCCGCTTGCTCCGGGTCCACCAGGGTTGACGATGATCGATTTCGCATTCGGAGTGTCAGCAGCTGCTGGCACACGGACGAGACGCAACTTGAGTTTCTCGCCCGCACTCGGGTTCGTCCAGTCCATGGGAACCTCGAGAGTCGCACATTGGAGCGCCTTATTCGTAGCGACATCACAATTGATCCAGGTGATGTTTCCTGGTCTAGCATAGCCGGGGGGACACTCCTGAGTGATGGCGAGTTTAGCACTGGACACAACTGCCAGTGCCGTGGCAAGGCCATGGAAACGCATATTAATAATTAAGAGTATATTGAAGAACGACTGGAGTGAGTGCGGGCCTCAGGAAACAAGTAACCAGGGTTGGAAGGCCGTAAGAAACCCCTGTAATGGCTGCAAGAGCAGCAAAAGTGAACATTTATACAGAACCATTTCGTGAATTTGAAAGCTAGCCATCGTGGCTCACAGGAAATGCTAACCCATCTCGGCGGAATGCTCGTTGAGAATCTCCGACTTTGGTCATTCACTTCTCTCTGAGGCCCAGATAAAGAGCAGGATTTCGAGAAGCTGGAACCGGCGAGGATGAAAATTGTGGTAATTAGGTCGCATCAAAAAAGCCAAGATCGTCTAACAGATTCCGGCTGCGAGCTCGCTTCACTCAAGCTTGAGCGTTGAACTCTGATCGGTGTCCGACTGCTGCCAGTACCAGTTATCATTTGCGCATCTATGGGTCGCAGTCGATGAAGGACTAAGCACGATCGTGTCAGGCTCCAATCTGGGATATGGTAACATCTTCTACAAGAAGAGGTGAAGAGGTAGCCTGTATAGATTTAAAGACCTCTATAGAGTTAGGCAGAGCATCTCAGATCTGTGTATAGATTCAGGCTCCTATGAAAACTTATAATAAGCATACCTTTAGACTATTAGCTCTTATCGTGTAGGTGCGGAGCGGGCATGGATTTTGCCGCTGCCTGGTAGTGCGAGCGTAGGAATTTGGAGTTGTTGAGATCCAGTGCCGTGGTACGAGTCGTCACAGTCAGTTAGTCGATTTAGCAGTCACGGAGAAGCTGGGGCGAGAATGCATGTGCTTTCGGCTACCTGCCGACGTACGAAGAGATGAAAACAATCTCAGTGTCTGCACCCGATTACTCCCCAACGACAGATGAAGAGGTTCTGACATTGTCGGCAACTGTATGAGTTTTCCTGATCTCGATATGGGGGATATGCCGCTTTAAGGATTATTGCGTTGCGTCGCTACTGTGCTTGGTCAGCGCTGCGCAACTCAGAGCCCCTTTAGGTTCGCGAAGTTCCAGGGTCGCGTCTGGCCTTGACGTGTAACCCCAACATTTGATGATTTCAATCAGTCACCACCACGTTGAGGCACAACATGCTCAGGGTCATGAGTTGTCGTATCAAGCCGTCCGCAGAGCAAAGCATTGTCATAAAGCCTACAATTTCTGCCTCATACTCGCCCCTTCGCGCTACACCCTTCGCTATCCGTCTATTTTTGTCAGCAGCATCGTGTCGAGATGATGGTTTCTCGTGTCATTGAGTGGAGACACCATGCAAGCACGAGGTTTAGCAAGCCATGATAATAGAAGTTTCTTCTGTACATACTACATACAACCCAAGCCCCGCTAAAACGCCAGCACATGACTTTCAAACCGCAATCTAGTAAAATGCAACCTTAACCTCCCTCGCAGGCTGCAGCACAATATCTGCATGCAACCCAGGATGTCCTCCATCCATCCTGTTCTCAATCCCTTGATACCTCTGCAAAAGTCTCACCAGTGTGTATCCCATCTCCGTCAGCGCGAATTGCTGGCCGATACAGAGTTCTCGGGCCGCCGTTGAAGGGCACATATGTCCAGGTCT
>NW_001884563.1:665942-673734 GCF_000146915.1 Parastagonospora nodorum SN15 | reverse complement strand
CACAACTGGGTAGAGGCGAAGCGTCTCGTTCAAGACGTGCTGGAGGTATTTCATGTTCTTGAGGTCTTCATAGGTGGGTGTGCGGTCGAGGCCAACCTTGTCGATGATTTCCTGGCGCAATTTGGCGGTGATGGTCGGGTCGAGAGAGAGGTGGTAGATTGCCCATGTTAGGGTGCAAGCGGTCGTGTCACGGCCGGCGAGCAGGATTGAAACAAGTTGGTCGCGGAGTGTCTGGCGATCGCGTGTGTAGCCAGCAATAGCGTGCAGAAAGGTGTAGCCCTCGTCGTGATTGGTCTTCTGTTCGAGTTCCTTGTCCGATAGACTAAGGGCTTCTTCGATGTAGCGGTCTACAAAGTCGTTGATTTTCTTGATCGAGTCGTAGAAACCCATGCGCTGACGGGGGACTAGCCAGTTTAGAGGTCTATTGTGAGATTAGCTAGGAAACCTTGACACGAATACCGGACTGCTTACCCAACTCGAGCGATCAGACTTTGTACACGTTGTGCATTGCCGAAGGCATCTGCAAACACTGTTTGTGGGTTTTGAAGGCTGTCAACACTAGTGCCCTGTGGTACCAAAGTCAGCGGTCGTCTCAGCGTAGGAGAATTAAGGCTTAACTCACCAAAAGGAAATGTGTAGCAGCATCCAGTGTGAACCGGAACATCATGTCGAGCGTATCGATCTCTTGACCCTGTCCAATCTTTGATATCATGACCTGAATGTGCTCCTCGAAGATTTCGATGTCGCTCAAACGATCCTTCACAAATTGAGGTCGAATCAACTGTCTTGAATTGTGCCACAGCTGACCGTCCGTGGTGAAGATGCCGTTGCCCAAAAAGGCATGCCAGTCCTTCCTGAACTGCTCGCCCTTGCCATAATCCTTGAACTGTGTCGCCAAAATCGCCTTAATGTTCTCTGGTTCAGCGGTCAAGATGACTCTTTCTCCAATGCCAGCTTCAACTGTATATTGACCAGGTAGAGCGTATTTCTTGAACATGCTGGTCCAGTTCTCGTGCAACAGGTCGTTTTTTGCAGCGGAGATCATGTCGTATGCCAAGTCTACACTCCACGGTAGGTATGTTTTTCGGACAGGGCCTCGAGCGCCCAATTTACGGATTCGAGCATCTTTGTGGATTCTGACTGCGGTGTTGTAGACGAAATACAAGACACCAGCAGCCACGATCAGGTAAGGTAGCGGTATGTCGTTGTTTGCGATGTGGACCATTTTGGATTATTGGAGGTTGTGTCGATACCACGTTCAGAGGCACGCCATGCATAAGTAGTCCATGGCGCACATGGCATACGCGTGCCGCCTGTTTCGTAGAACGTTCGACTCCACTATGGGCTCGGCGGACCAAGTTGTCCGACTCGTACAGTAGGCATCCTTCGTGTACCGCGGGGTTCTCGTCCAATGCGCTGCAGCCGATCAACACGCAAGGATGTGTCCCGCGCAATTTCGCTGCTGTCTGCTTGCTTGTTGTGGAAAATAGAGTCTTCATGTGCGCGCAAGGCTACCTCGGTATCACAGAAAATCGCATCGGCACCGCAAATTTTGCTGCTTCCGACATAGCAACCTGAGCTAGTTGCTCGCGTGGAAAGGTGCTGCGGCAGTCCTGCTTCGTGTGCGTTCGCGAAGCGGGGAAGGCCGTCGATGATGTCGAGCTTTCTTTGTTTGTGGGATGGTCGAATTATCGGAAGTCTTGGCCGCCGAAAAGGCCGACATGGTGGTGTGCATCCTGCAACGTACAAATGCTAGAGGACATACGAGTGATCATGATCCTCTGCTGTGAGGACGGCGTCATTTTTTTCCCGATTTCCGAAAAATCAACTTTTATGATGTCGTTTGACGCGCACATGACGATGCTTCACCGACCTCGGGACCTCAAATAGCAGCCCGTCAACGGCGAACTCGTATGATACATGCTCTTCGAAGCGTCTGGTGTAATGTCGCTGTCTAAAAGTCCGATATGGCTTGTTCCGCCGTGGTGCAACAGGCAACGGAGCTTGGCCCATTATTAAGGTTCAAGGTCCCAAGGAATAAAGCAACACCACAAAACTTTCTTGGCGATGGAGATACAGTCACGACAGACGGAAGTCCGAATCACCCTCGTAGTTCGGCTCGAGATGCATGATTCCATGACTGTGATGCAAGGACGATCAGTGAGGGCAAAGAACCTGATTGGACTCAAATCATATGGAGGAAGGGCTTTTGGTGAGAACGTCCTAGGTACGAGTTGTCGTGTGCAGAGGAGGAGTATGTTCCTGGCGCAAAGGCAGGTATTGGTTGCGACACAACAACCTTTGATCACGCGGACTACGCTATTGAGTGCCCTTATGGTGCAGTATACATTTTTAACATGCTCAAATGCAGCAATTCGATCGTAGTGTCAATTCAGACGACCTGCTCCTGACTGGAAAGGACAGCGTTCCCAAGGCGATGCGTGTGTCTTCCACCTCAACATGCTCCATGTGTGTTTCCTATCTCTACCTAAGCTTTGAATTGGTGTATAGATGCGTTAAGCTTGTCAAATAAGGATACAGTTTAGGAGTACCAACACGCTGCTTGTCAGAGCCTTCCACACCGGGGCTAAAAAATTAAGAGCTGGACAGCTCATCATAAGTAAAAGTAAGCTGTCGAAAGGACAATGGCCCACTGCAGCGCTTCTAGGGCTGCAAAAAATGACTCAAGGGAGGCTCGAACTCCCGACCTTCAGTGTGTTAGACTGACGTGATAACCAACTACACCATCGAGCCCGGTTTGATGACAAAGGACAATTTTACATATAATATATAGTTAGAGTATCACCCAGCAGTGCCGCAAATTGGTGCACTGAGTATGATCACTGGTCGAAAGCCTGATGGAGGGAGGGGTGGTTACGGCTAGTGGGGCTTGTGCAATGCATCCGAGCGGCACCGGAGCGAAAGCCGACCAGGAATCGAGCCAGGTGCATGCGACTCCAAAGCTGCTGCACGTTCGCTCAAGGATTACATTTGACAATCTAGACCTTGGGGTGCGCAACTACTCCAGTCTTGACGCTCACACGCTCCAAATTTGGCAATCGCGAGCCCCACGTCATCCCGCGCACGTCAAACATTTCCATCGACAGGCGTGTACCAAAGCACCACAAATACAATTCGACCGCGTTAGGACTGCAACGATGTCTACCTCAGACGACCTCACGAAGTTGCCCACGCCGCCGGCGTGCATAGCGGACTTTTGCATTATACCGCTCGGCACCCCCACGGCCTCAGTGTCGAAAGAGGTTGCACAAGTGCAGCGGCTTCTGAAAAAGAGTGGGCTGAGTTATTCCATGCATTCTGCTGGGACTACTGTTGGTACGTAAAGTTACGCGTTTGGAGTGTGTCATTGTACGGCATCATGAAGTGGATTTCCCACAGAGACAAGGCACATGCTAACGAGTCCTATCTAGAGGGCTCTTGGGACGATGTCATGAAGGTCATTGGACAATGCCATGCTCTGCTGCATCAAAACGGCGTCGTCAGGATCCAGAGCGACATCAGGGTGGGGTCAAGGACGGACAAGAAGCAAGGTTTTCAGGACAAGGTGGACGCCGTGGAGAAGTTGCTGAAGGAAGAGGAGTGAAAGGTGTGCTGGACTGAGTGTGCGCGGCCGAGAGGGCGTATCACGATATGTAGTGGGGTACACACATTTTTGCATTCTTGGTACACCATAGGACTAGAGTACTCGCAATTGCTTGGATTTCCGACCACGCGACCATCCCACATAGTAGTACACGAGATACTCAGAGTCATACTAGTTTACAGCGAGAATGGCCCGAGCCCAGCCACCTTCATAGTCTACCACATCGAGCAAGATCGAGATTTGGGAATATGTTTCCGATCATTGTGGGACTAACCGCCAACAATGCCTGCCATGTAAGTGTTTCACATGTGCATGTATCCTCCTGCCCCGGAGCAAGGGCGCGTCACCTTGCGCCTCTCACGGGCAAGTCTGGACCAAGTGCCAGTCGCACACGTACCTCTTCCCCCACAGGATCCTCCTGCTTGAGAGATGCCCTATCTTAGGACCATGGCCAGCGTATTCCCATTGGATGAGGTTGCTCGACTACGCTGGAGAAACTGGGGTAGCCGGCTTTTACTCCTCACCCGAAGACGCAAGGGTGGCTTCGTGGCTTGAGCTTGTTAGCAAAAATTTCAGAGCGGTGTGTGCGGACTAGGATACGCGATACGGGAGAGCGGGAGATTGCGGAGTGTGTATTGTTGTTGGTCGAGCAGGACGTTGTTGTGACCAAAGCTTGGACGAACACTGCAATCTCTCGACTGTCAATAGTATTGTACTTGACCGCGATGAGAGCCGTCCGTAGATCAAAGACTGAAGACTTGCTGAAGATCATCATCACAAGCTACTGCAGTTGAGCAGACCCGACAGATTTACCGCCCTGACTACTTTCAGACGAAGTGGGTACCTGACAGGCGGTGAAGCACGGTCGCGCGCACGAAAAGTTGGCGTGGACCTGCATCCTTCACAAGCGAAAGCGTGCCAGCCGCCCGATCGTCCGAAAATCCCCATCACCTCACTCCACCTTCACCAGACTCGACTCGACCTGAGCCCTACTGTCCGAGACAACTCAGCACCTGACGTAGTGATTATTTCGAGCAACGAATCCCGGCGCGGTCGCATGGGAAATCCACGAGGCAACGGAAGGCATGCACGCGACATCATTCCCAGCAAGCCAAGCCACACAACTACCCGCCCTTGTCACTGAATCCGCAACACCACGCTCTCCCGCTGAGCACCGCCAGCAACCATGGCCTTCAACTTCAACTGGTCGCCGCTGATGGCGGACACGTCGCGTGCGCGCGATATGCTCACCACAGCGCTGAACAAATCGCCCAAACCGCCGATCATCGTCGACGACATCATCGTCACCGAACTGAACCTTGGCACGACACCACCCGAATTGGAGATCTTGGAGATTGGCGATCTCGCAGAGGACAGATTCCGGGGCATTTTCAAGATGTCGTATACTGGTGATGCGTTTTTGACGCTCAAAACCAAGGTGCAGGCGAATCCGCTGAAAACGTACCTATCGAATAAACCGGGACTTTGGCATCACCACAACCCCTGGCTGCATCTTCGGGGTTGACGATACCGCCTGCCAAATTACGCTGTCGAATATTAGAATTGTCCGGATTTCGTTATTCTGGTCTTTTCGAAGCAAAAGGGCTTGACGTTGGCCAGTTACAGGAATGACCCGCTAGAGTCGCTGAAGGTGTCGTCCACCTTTGACTCGATACCGTTCGTGCGAGACTACCTCCAGAAGGAGATTGAGGGGCAGCTCCGCGTGCTTTTTATGGAAGATCTGCCGGCTATTATACATCGACTGTCGCTGCGATTGTGGTCACCCGAGTATCAAGCAGAAGAGAGGCTCGAAGGCAACAACGACGATACCGTACCGATCGATCCCCTCGCGACGCCACCCCAAGATGCCGTCGATGCATTCGGCAACCCTCTGAACGAATCGCAGATATCCGCCTTGACGCTGGACACGAGTGGCGAGGTACATGCGTCATTCTCGCAGAAGAACATTCTGCGGTTGGCAGCACTGTCCGAGTCGCAACACACTCTATCGCTCTTCACACCTGGCATACGCGATGCTGTCTTCCGTGCGTGGGCCGGTCATCCGGACAGGACAGAGTCTGGTCTCGCTACGCCTGGTCTTACACAGGGCAGTCTGTGCCGGATACAATCCACTTTTGGCAGCATGAAGTCGGGCGCATCATCCGTCGCTTCCGGCAGCACAGGAAATGACACACTCAGCTCGCGACCATCGCTCACCACGTCGCACTCCATGTCCGCCGGGCTGAGCTTGGGTGCGAGCCGGTCACGGACTGGCCAAGTACGGAAGCGCAAGAAGCGCGTCGTCGACCTCCGAAAACACAAGGATGGCGTCGACTCTGGCGTCAACACGGAAGCCAACACCCCGCTCGCGAGCGCCTATGCCTCCGAGACCTCGAGCGTCATCCACGAAGAGCCCGAGATGGAAGCCGAGCTCGCCACACCACCACGCACACCTGTCCGTCCAAGTCGGCATTTTGACGGCAAGCATGGGAGTCTCGATGTTGGCGCACCACGCAGTCCCACCGACTCACTCCTCCCCGCTGCACCCATAAGCTCCAAAGCGAAGCAGCACGAGACACCACAGCAATCTAGCTCTACACAAGTTGAAGACTTTGCTACACCTACACCTACAAAGTCATCGCGTCCCCGGCCCCCACTTTCACGCACTTCGCTCCGCCAAGCTCAGCAATCGACATCTCCCCTCCTCCGATCATTGAGCTTCGACAAAATCTCAGCAGTGTCGAGCCCACCACAAGAAGAAGCAAGTGGCAGTGGAGGCATTTTAGAGCAAGCGTGGATGATGAAAATGGCACAAGAAATCGCGAGAAAAGTACAAGAGGAGAAGGATAAAGCCGACAGGCGAAGAGAACGAGGGAGTAAGGGTGGGAAGAGCAGTAATGTGAACGGAGGCATTTGGGCTGGCGATGAAGATGTCGACGCGCCGCCTGCGTATGTTGCGTAGTTTAATTTGATGAATTGATGGGACATGAATTTATGACGACGGGCGCATTACGGTAATAGTCTTTGGGATTCGGAAACAAGGAAAAGCTTCGACGGAGGGTTGTTGTTGGTCGTATCGACTTGGAGTATCATTGGGGGTAGAATTGGATGGCTAGCGCTCGCTCGTGCGTGTACATATGGGGAAGGGAAGGGAAGGGATGGAATGGAATCTGGGCTTAGAGGTTAATACCCTACTTTATCGCTATCGCTACTTTTACAGCAAATTGAGAACATATCAAAAATAAATTCGCATGCCTCTAGGATGTTTTGATGTGGTTAAGACGCTTTGGTGCAACCCCTCAATGGGTACTCCATGCTGTTGGCTACGATACACTGCGTTTACAGTGTATGCACAGCTTGGCATACGCAATGGCCTGAAAACATACAGACCATCCCCTGCGAATACGATGGCAAGATCCTAGTCATCGTCTCTAAAAGCTGACGACCGCGGTGCTTGATCGAAGGCTACCACATCCGTCGGGCCGACAGTGGTGCATGCAGGTAACCCGACCATATGCGTAGCTCGGCCTATGTCGGCATGCCAAGTTTTTTTCGCCGATGGTGGAGTTAGGTACCTCTATGGTGACCTTTACTATACTTTTCTATATATCTATAACTCTTACTCTAAATCTAACCCTTACTCTAAATCTAACTCTAATCTCTAATTCTAACCCTAAATCTAACTCTAACCCTAATTATAACATGTTCTAAACCTATTCTTATAATGTTAAGATTCGTAATACGTTTAGAAAAGGTTTAGAATAGGTTTAGAACATGTTAAGATTAAGGTTAAAAAAGGCCTCTGGTTGGGTTAGTCAGGTTGACTTTAGGATGGTGGGCTTGGCATGCTGGTGGTCGGCTAATATTTTAGTATGGTCGGGTTGTCTGCAACCACCCGACAGTGTCTGTCTGCTTAACGGCGACTGCTCGCCAAAAGCCGATGATGAGCTTCTCCACTCACCAAAATGGATTCAAACGCCCCAACATCTCCCACGACTGGCGGTGCACCAAGCGTAGACAACGAAGCTTCAGCAACCAAGAGAACTCAGATCGCGTGTTTGAACTGTCGCAAGAGGAAGTCGCGATGTCTACTGTAAGTGAAGGCTTGCGCGGTGCTCGTGCTGCTTCGCGCGTGTCGGCAAACTTCATGCCCATGTCGTCACATGCGAGCGAACTCCACCAGAGCGG